>NC_037676.1:23312160-23328020 GCF_003255815.1 Theropithecus gelada
AAAAAAAAAAAAAAAAAAAAAAAAAAAAAAAGGCATGTTAGAGTCACTAACATTAGCACTTCAGAATGTAACCTTATTTAGAGATAATGTCTTTACAGAGGCAATCAGGTTAAAATAAGCTTATTAGCATGATCCCTCATCTATAATAGTGTGACTGGTGTCCTTATAAAAAGGGGAAATTTAGACACAAAGACAGACATGCACTATGTGAAGATACAAGAAGAAGATGGTCATTTTCAGGCCCAAGAGAGAAGCTTGGAACAGATTTTTTCCCACAGACCTTGGAAAGAACCAACGTTTCCAACATCTTGATCCTAGACTTCCAGCTGCTGGAACTGTGAGACAATAAATTTCTACTGTTTCAGCTGCTGAATTTGTGGCACTTTGTTATGGCAGCCCTAGCAAGCTCATGCACAATTCCGTTAAAAAGTAAAATAAAATGATAACATGCCATGGAGTGGATAGGGGGCTTCTACTTACTTACTGTCAACCACAGTTTCCAGAATATTGTGTGGTCTGCGAATTAGCACTATATTGTTACATTTCCTTAGCAATATTGAAAGATCATGAGTTACTTTAATTTGGAATAAATACAATAAAAATAATTACATGGTAACTATTAGACTCACATTATAAGATGACTTACAGAAACTAGTAGTATACAAACATTTACCAAAATATGTGTGCGTAACAGACCACAATTCTATATTCATCTGCATTGATTGTGCAATGCTATAATTAACATTTCCTGAAAGACCACTCTTGATGTTCATGGCCAAGTGGTCCTATGAAGACTCTAAAAAAAAAAAAAAATCCTGATTCTCAGAAACAAAAGAATGACTTTAAATAAATATATTCTTGATCAGCTGTAGTGAAAGCCCACACCGTTTCACATAAATCCTTCTTTGTGTAACAATAATAAAACATTTCCATTATCTACAAATGCTTAAGTATCAAGATCTAAGCTACAGACATAATTAACTCCATTTCTGTGCATTTATCTGTTTGTTCTTGGATGCTTCAGCTCAGTCCTGCTATTCCTGAACTAAAGAAGATTCACCACTGCATCCTTCCAACATGTGCTCTGCAAAAGTGCTTGCCTCAGCTGCTTTCTAATGTGCAGGCAGATTTTGATTGCTGGTGCTGCAGTGGGTGGGCTTTATAGCCACTCTTGGCCTCTGGCTGGAATTCATCAGTGTGTGCTGCGATCATTCAAAAATTCCCTTTAATTTTAAACAAGTGAACAAACAAGAACAACAACAAAGACACAAAAGTCCCTGTTTTCTTCCTATGTTATGCTACAAACTATGCTCTCTTCACCCCACCCCTAATAAGCAACAATATCTTTGTGTTATTTACTGTTTCATAATCACTTAAACATAGACTTCAAAATACTTAAGAGTGTGCTATACTCAGGTGGTATGAGGCAACAAAGAAAAGTTGTAGTTAGACCCTAAAGTATATTGTTTAATCTCAGCACTTTGGGAGGCCAAGGTGGGCAGATCACTTGAGGTCAGGAGTTCGAATCCAGCCTGGCCAACATGGTGAAACCCTCATCTGTACTAAAAGTACAAAAATTAGCTGGGTGTGGTGGTGCATGCCTGTAGTCCCAGCTACTCAGGAAGCTGAGGCAGGAGAATTGCTTGAACCCGGTAGGCGGAGATTGCAGTGGGCAGAGATTGCACCACTGCACACTCCGGCTTGGATGAGACTTCATCTCAAAAAATAATAACAATAATATTGTTGCTCTAGGCTAAGACCTTTGGACTGTATTATTTTATAATATATGTAACAGGCTTGGGTTGAAGAATTTTAAGCAAAGGAATAACTTCACCAGATTTATAATTTTTGTATTTGTAAGATAACCCCAATGAGAGGGTAATCTGTGGATATGCACGCCTTTAGGAGATGTTTGCTGTACTCCAGGAGGATCGATGAAGGACTGTGCTTAAACAATGGCTATAGGGAAGGAGAGAAGTGAATGGACCAAGAAATATTAAGAAGGTAGAAGTAATGGGATTCATTCATTGATTGGGATATGAGAAAAGGATATATACTATGATACTCTGTTGCATCAGTATAAAGTCAAAGAGATCAGGATTGAAATATTGGTTTCTCTATTGACTACCTGTGTGAATATTCTGAAACTAATAATAATACCTACTGCATAAGGCAGTTGTAAAGACAAAATAATATAACACATGCAAAGCACATAGTACTGTGGGAAGTACAGAATTATAAGTCCATTTATTTAGAAATAGAATGGATAAAATCTCAAGGATAACTCTGAACTTTCTCACAGGGCATTCTATCAGGAGTATCACAGAGGAGATTAACACACTGAGCTTCATGGGAATTCATGATTCAATGGTTAGAAGTAAATATAATTTCTCTGACAGATTTTTAAAAATTACAAAGCAGTTTTTTTTTAAATTGCTTTTAGTGTCAATTAACTGCATCAGAATCTCTAGTTGCTGATCTCACTCTGAGTGATCTGTCTTGCTTCCTTTGATGAATCGATCCTTGCGGAACTCTAGAGGAAGGCATTGGCTTCTGCAGCCTCATAGGCAATTCCTTGTTTCAATGGTGGCTGATCACTGTGAGCTCCATTTCCATCCTCAGGTCATGACCCTGTCAGAGCATCCCGGCTGCTCCACAGCAGGAGGCACTTGGCTCTCCATTAAATGCATCCTGCAAACCTCTAGTAACCATGGTAATAATCATCAGAAGACACAGCCCCAAACCCATCCTGACCTTTTGACCATCCATGGTGGAAACCACAATTCCTTCCTGTTTGAATGTTTTAAATTAGACACTCATGAGATTTTCTTTCAGTCAAGGGAAAATACCATGTGCCAGTGACAACGGCTGCCTAATATCAATCAAAACAAGATATCAATGATAAGATGCTGTTCTAACACAATTCAGGGCAAAATGCAATCACTGTTTTATCTCCAAAGGACAGCCAACATTTTTCAATACCTGTGGTATTCTGGGATTTGGGATGTCTGCTTACTTTAAAAAAAATATTAATTGCATGAAGGAAATATTTGTAGTGTTTCTCTAAGAGGAATGTAAGAAATATTAAAAACTGATGAGTGGCATTATAATTAAAATTAATGGATTTTATAGTTCTTCTGCCTGAGTTTAAAAAGAAGAAAACTGAAGCGCCAAAAAAGGGGTAGGAGTACTACCCAAGACAGCAAAGCTTTAAGGGATCATAATACTGAGACTTATAGAATGGTGGTTACCATGGGTTTGGGTTGGCAGGGCAGGGGCAGTGGGGAGTGTTGTATGGGGAAGATGTTGGTCAAAGGATTCAAAATTTCAGTTAGATGGGAGGAATAAGTTGAAGAGATCTATTGTACAACATGGTGACTATAGTTAATAACAATGTATTATATACTAAAAAATGCCAAGAGAATAGATTTTGAGTGTTCTCATCATAAAAAATGACAGGTATGTGAAGTAATACATATATTAATTAGCTCAATTTAGCGATTCTACAATATATGCATATTTTAAAACATGTTTTACCCCATAAACATATACAATTTTGTTAATTAAAACAATTGAAAATAATTATATCATTCATTATTTAGTTATACTGCGTTCATCGATTCATTCATGCATCACACTTAAAATGGCACTCTGTACATGTCTGTCTACGCTTCTTTAAAGGGGATGCCTGTCTTTACATGTGACACTGTGTGAGATGGTGCTTGGGCCATGGGATAAATATACCTCATCTCCATAGACTGTCAATTTTATTAAAATATATCTAAGGGGCAATAAAACAACTAACCCAAATGTAATATGGATTGCAATGAAAATTTCACATGAAAGAGAAAAAAAGAAAATTTGAAATAATTGTCTATTTTTGGCAGCCCTGATTAGTCTTCTATACCAAAACCTCCAGGATTATTTATCTCCCTTTGATTGTCATTAGCAACACAAATTTGAGAAAAAAAATGGAGAAACTCTATGCCAAGAATAAAACCAGCATATAGGCCAGGCACGGTGGCTCACACCTGTCATACCAGCACTTTGGGAGGCCGAGGTGGGGGGATCACCTGAGGTCCGGAGGTCAAGACCAGCCTGGCCAATACGAAGAAACCTGTCTCTACTAAAAATACAAAAATTGGGCAGGAGTGGTGGTGTGCACTATTCAGGAGGCTGAGGCAGGAGAATCATTAGAACCCAGGAGGCTGAGGTTGCAATGAGCTGAGATCGCTCCACTGCACTCCAGCCTGGGTGACAGAGTAAGACTCTGTCACAAAAAAAAAAAGAAGAAAAGAAAAGAAAACCCAGCATATAATACAACATATACAATATAATTTCTGGTTTGATATAAGCTCTGATTTGATTATATGAATTTTACGTAACACATATAGAGAGATATAGGATTTAAATATATAAAAAGACCTGATAGCAAAAAAAAAAAAAACAACTCAGTTGCGAGCTGAAATACACCAAAAATGTTTACAGTAGCTGTCTTTTTTGTTGTATTATTAAAAGTGTTTGTTTTATTCTTGATGTTTTTTCTGCACATATAATTTTTCTTAAGTATATGTACATGGCATTTTTAAATTAAATCTTAAAATTTCTTGAATGAAGAAAATGTATATAAATCCACTTCTATTATTAATCACCATAGAAAGACTAATTTCAAATTTAATAAAGTAGTAATCTTGGCTATGTTAAATAATAAAAAATCAGCATTAGATTTTATGAGATTTCTTGGGTTTATTAACAGTCTTCCTCTGGAATAAATCATTTAACTTTCTAGAATTGGTAGAAGTTTAAAGAATGGAAAAACTTATAATTTCTTTTTCTTAGTTGTGTGGATATATTAAATCCTACAACTGAAACTGAAAACTACATCTTCTCCCGACGTGGAAAATATTTAAGAAATAATACTTCAATTTCCCTATATTCAAATGGAGATATTAAATGTCCCACAGATTTATTCATTATTAACTACAAAAGTACTTTAACATGTGATTTGCATCCTCCTTTTGAAAAGTAGCTTTAGTTTTATTTGCAGGCCATACTCATCAGTGTTAAAAAAGAAAGAACATTTCAGTAAATACCAAGTAACTATAGCATCAGTCTCCAACATGCTACCAGAGTGTTTTAGTACATTAGTACATTTTGAGCCTCTGGTTCTGCATCTGTAGTCCAACAAGATTGTGGAGGATTTAAATTCCCCTCTATGCATTGCAGGATACCTCTGGAGATGAATGATCTGGCAATGTGTGGAGTCCAGCAGGCAATCACTGTCATGTGCAAACTGCACTGCAGGCCTGTGAAATATCAAAACGTCTTTTGCACAAAACCTTTCTAAGCCAGCCTAAAAATTGGAGGTATTCTTTCAATGCTGCCTCTTCAATTATAAAAATGATGTAAATCATGAATATAAAGCATCTTACAGGCTAGGCGTGGTGGCTCATGCCTGTAATCCCAGCACTTCCGGAGGCCGAGGTAGGTGGATCACTCTCTGAGGCCAGGAATTCAAGACCAGCCCTGTCAACATGGCGAAAACCCATCTCTACTAAAAATACAAAAAAAAAAAAATTAACTGGGAATGGGGGCGGGTGCCTGTAATTCCAGCTACTAGGGAGGCTGAGGCAGGAGAATCGCTTGAACCCGGGAGGCAGAGGCTGCAGTGAGCCGAGATCATGCCATTGTACTCCAACCTGGGCAACAAGAGCAAAACTCCGTGTGAAAAAAAAAACAAAAAAAAACAGTGTCTTACAATATGTTTTGAATATAGTGGAGATAAAACACTTTAAGGCTGACAATTAAGTGGCTTGGATCCTGAGCTCGAGTTTGCCACATTATATGACCTTGAATAAAGTTATTTGACCTTTGAATATCTCATTTGCATCATCAATAAAATTAGGCTAGTAACATTGCTTTTTGCTACCTCACTAGGCTGCTAAAAGACTCTAATGACTGGAAATGTAGCTTGAAAAGGATAAAAGAACAATAAAAATAAGGCCATGTGACTTTTTAATCTTCAAATATGAAATTATTTATAGACTTTTTTCATGTTTGAAATAAGAAAGTGCTTTTTTTAAAAAAAACATGATTTTTAAATATCTATGATATCTCTTAAAGAGGACAAAGCAATAGAATCACTTTTTTACTTTGGACAACTAAGTTTTTTGGATTTTGTTTTTGTTTACTGTCAGACAGCTGTATCAAAGGACGTATTTCAACTCTATGATAAACTTCAAAATAGAAGTTAAATATTTGCCTTTTTTCTACATGCACATAGGACTGGAAGGTCTAGGTAGCCATCTGTCCCTAGACCCCAGGAAGAATGATATCATTGAAAGGCCCTGAGGATGGAAGTGAAAACAAGCAGACTTGGTTCAATTCGGCCTTATGAGGTTGGCCATTTACATACCAAGACTTCCCTCTGCATTTTCTCCTAAACTTGCTCCCCCACAGAACTGTAGATTCCTTGGGAGCAGAGAAAGTATCTTATTCATCTTTCGACCCCTCCCTGTTTTATAATAAAGAACTTTGCAAATTGTAGATACAAATTGTAGTTTGCGAAGTGAATGCATAATTACCATTTCTCTGCCTGTAGTTGTATTGAGAACTAGCATTTGCTGAGCATGGGTTAAGTGCTTTGTCACTATGCTAATTACCTTACAGACAAGTCTTCCTGAATCTCCAGGCAGATGTTACTAGCAAAACTTAGGATCTAGCTGGCACAAAGTAAATATTAACTGTAATTAAAACAATGATCATTCTTATTATTATTACGCCCTTTTAACAGATGAAGAAACTAGTTTCAGAGATGCAAAGCTGGCCAAGGTCACAGGGCCAGTTAACGGTGTAGCAAAGTGAGGACTTAAAAGCAGACCTATGTGGTGTTAGACCTTGTATTTAGCCATTTGACTCTACTGCCTGCCCACAGGAGATGAGGTTATGAGTGGAATATTGCTCCAGGACAGAGGTACCACCTTTGTCTGTTATGACAAAAATTGCCCATCCCTCTCTATGGCTTGGCAGACTTTCCAAAGAGTCTATGAATTGTGGGGAGGTTTTACTGTGCGTCTCCTCCGTGGGACCCAGTCTGGGACTGCTGTCTTCTCAGTCTGCTGCTCTCACTTACTGGGCTTCACAATGTGTTCTTTGGGAGTTCTCATTGCAAGCAGATTGAATTTCTGTATAAGTAGGTGGTGATACTCACCAATTTATGTGCTATGATATTCCTTTGTATCACTGAAGAGAGTCTCAGTCTTTCTTATTTCATGGAATATTAATTATATTCTTTATAAAATGAATATGATGTTTATTTTAGAGAACTTATTAAGACAGAAAAGCAACAAGGAGGAGAATCAATACTCATCCATAACCACACTACTGACTGCTGTCTACAAGTTAGTAGATGTCCTTTTCTATGTATAATATGATGTGTGAATGTGTATAAATGTGTAAATTTTGTATATATACAAACTGTACACACAATGGTGTCATATCTTAAAAAACAGATGTGTTACGTAATTCTTTTTAACTCAGTAATACATTTTGGGCCTCTTTCCATTACATAAAATATTATTTAAAATTATCATGTAAGTGGTTAAATAATAATGCTTTGTTTAAACGTGTAGTTTAAGCCATCCTCTCTTTTTAAATTTATTTTTTAAATTATAAACACAATGCTGCAAGGAATGTCACTGTAGCTGAATATTTATCCACATCATTAATGATTTCCTTAAAATGACTTGTAGATTTTGTCTCCTCCAATTTTATAGTTTTTACATAGAGGGAAAGATTATACATTTGTTTTAATCTGTAGTTGAGTACACACAGCTGAGACATATAGTGGCTTGGATTTTAACTTCCAATCTGTGTGACTTCAAGTCCCTATACTTCCCAATATACCATATGGTACACTTCCCAGAATACTGATCAAAAAACTATGTACAATTTACATGTCCAAATTGTACAAGGGAATTTTTAAAGGAGAAGTAGGAGTACTTATCTCAGGGAAATTGTCATTTTGATGATGTGGTTATATTTCAGAATCATACTTGCACTTAAATTTTTAATTTTCAAAATGCTAGAGGGAGCTTGACACGCAACCTCTAAGCTGCAGAGGTCTAACCATGAAGTATATTGGCCTTTCTAATGGGCTCGGCAAATTTAAGGGAAGAAAAATACATCTATTGATTTGGCTCAGCTGTCTCAATTTGGGAGCTGTCCCAGTAATCTCATTACTAGGGTGTGTATGCTTTTATTCCCTCAGCAACAGAATTAAGTCTATATATAGAGCCAGCAGCTGCATTCTCAGCAAGACCTCAAGGTATTGAATGCCCTCCGGAACTCTCTACTACTCATTTTCATTAACACAAGGCACTGATGAAAAATATCTTTTTCTTGACCCACACGTTATTTTCAGTCCAAAGATCTATTTTCTCCTTTGCCTATCTTTGTCTAAATTAGCACAGATTTTATTTTAATCACTTCCAGATTCAGGCCTTATATGCTTAGATTTTGGCAGAGATTTAAATATATTCAAGCAAATCTTTCTTTTTACCTGACTCATGAAATCACCAGATTGGCCTTCAGAAGATTTTATGGATCAAATACAAAGAAAACTGTAATTATTAATAAATAAATAAATAATAAAAATAAAAAATACATAGTAATTTAATTAATGTCCTTTCCATCACAGAAATTAATTTTTAAATAAACATAAAAATGTTTTTGCTCACCAAGAACTTTTCTTTTTTTATGCTATTCCTTTATATTTTTCTCTTTTCTGCAAGAAAAAATATGTTTATGTGCAGAAAGTCTGGCTTCCTCAAGTCTCCATTTCACCCTCACTTGCCATATGCAATGCATAAATTTATAATGTGTTAAGCTTGGAGAACAGCTGACGACAAATTTCAGCTTTCCGACCTGGGTTTAATTCCACCTAAATGCTCTGTCCCCTTATATCAGCTCTATGTGTTGTGAAATGCTTTTATGACGAATCAAATATCTTCTGCTGCAAAGATTTCAAAGGCTTTTAGGGAAAACGAAAACCTGTATTAATAAGAACTTGAGAAGTGCTAATGAATTGTGTTTGTCTCAATGCCACTCTTTTTTTTTTTTTTTCCTGTCTTATCCTTGAAAGGTCATGAGGTTTCAGAGTGGAGGTTTCCTCCATGACCAAATTCTATGACATTTACATGAAATGTTGGGTTATAAATACCTGTTTAAACACTAAGATTAGTCGTCACACTATTATCTTTTGCTTTCTAGTGTCCCAAGCAGAAACAGTGTTTACTTCCATGTGCTCGAGGCAAAATCTCTTTTTAGTAGCAAGAGATTTATATTTAATTTCTTGTTATATTATATTATTATATTATTAAATATAAATCTCTTGCTACTAAAAATTAGGCCGTTTTAAAGAAGGAATAGATTATCCAATTCAACATCATTGTATTAAAAAAAAAAAAAGGAAAGTTAATGCCACACAACCCAATCATAACAGAGCTGAAGCTTACATCTAGGGATTTTAAGTATCTTCCTCAACAACACACAGGATATCTTCCATCTTTCTTAAATACTAAAATATAAATAGAAAATCAGTTTGCCTATTTAAATTATCTTTTTGTTTGTTTGTTTGTTTTTTAAAAAAAAAAGCAGAATGAGAAGATCACGATTAGTAGCCCAACAAAGAAAAGTGTTTTGCTTATTTGGTTGAAAATCTTTTACTTCTAACTGGTTGATATTCTGGAAAAGGTAAAAACCATGGAGCTAATAAAAAGATCAGTGGTTACCAGGGGTTGGTAGAAAGAGAGGGATGAATAGACGTAGCACAGAAGATTTTTAGGGCAGTGAATCTATTCTGTATGATACTGTAATGGTGAGTATATGTCATTATCCATTTGTCCAAATCCATAGAATATACAATACCCAGAGTAAACCCTAGTATAAGCAATGGTCTTTGTGTGACAATGATGTCACACAAAGCATAGGTCGTCAATTGTCACAAATGCACCACTCTGGTGGGGGATGCTGACGGTGGGGAGGCTGTGCCTGTGTAGCTGCAGGGGTAGATGGGAACTCTCTGTACCTTCTGCTCAATTTTTCTGCTAACCTAAAACTACTGTCTAAAATGTCTTTTAAAAATATCTTACAAACTAATATGTCAAATCAAATTAAAATTAGGTACCTGTAAATTCAAATAGAAAGAAAGATTTAAGGGGATTCTAAACAATACACCATCATGGATTTGAGAGTTTGAAATAATGACAGAGATGGTCAGCAGTTCACTAAGATACCTAAACAAAGTTTTAAAACAGAAACTTAAGGGGACTTCCTGACCTGGCGTGGTGGCTCACGCCTGTAATCCCAACACTTTGGGAGGCGGAAGCGGGCAGATCACCTGAGATCGGGAGCTCAAGACCAGTCTGACAACCGTGGAGAAACCCTTCTCTACTGAAAATACAAAAAATTAGCCAGGCATGGTGGCACAAGCCTGTAATCCCAGCTACTCAGGAGGCTGAGGTAGGAGAATCGCTTGAACTCGGTAGGCGGAGGCTGCAGTGAGCTGAGATCACACCATTGCATTCCAGCCTGGGCAACAAGAATGAAACTCCATCTCAAAAAAAAGGGACTTCCTAAAATGATAGCATCTAGAATAAGAACATCTCAGTCTCTCTCTTAAAGATATATTGAAATGATCAGAGGATATAAAATATTAGGAGAAAATATGTATCAGCCCTGGAAACTAAAAAATGCTGTCCACATACTCTAAGACATAAAGGTGTTTTCTCCTAAATTCAGTATAAATAGGAACATGCTGAGTAGAGACACACCAAGGGCCAACTCACAACTATTCCCCTCAGGAAAGTACTATAATTTCAAATATATTCACAAAAGACATACTAGCAGAACATGGAAAACAAATCCCAATTTGCAAGGGCAAAGGTAAGATATTAATATATAGCAGAATATTTTGACCCAACTGTGCTAGGAGACCCCAGGGAGAGGTTTGCTACAGCAAACTGTGAAAATGGACCCTTATTTCTACAAGAAGATAGTTGTACCACGGTAACATACAAAAATTCGTTTTTGCTATTTCCACTCCATGTGACCTGAAGCTAGGTAAGTATTTTTTTTGTGTCTTTCATTTTCTCAAAGGTAGAAATGATAATAAAGATACTGATTTCACAGGTTTGTGAAAAGGAAGAAATGAAACCATACATGCAAAGTTTTAATCAAGGTGCATAGTTTTAAATCAACACACAATATGTGGTAGCCACTATTATCATTGTTGTTGTCATCATCATCATCATCATCATCATCATCATCTTCATGGTGTTTACCACCGTCAGAGGCATGGACCTTGCATTTTGACAGTAGTGAAAGGAAAAAAGCTGGAGGAGCTCTTCTATGCAGAGACAGCACAGAACAGAAAATTAACTTCAGAAAGCTTGCCGCTAGTCATAGATTTCTGCAACAACGTGGTATGGAAACTAGAAGTCCCTCGTGCTTTAACTGAATGTAGGTGCCTCATCACTACTCGAAATTTTGGGATCAAAGAAACAGTGACATAAATACAAATCAACCAGTCCTTCCATTTGAGATCTGAGAAAGTATTTGAAAAGCACTTAAGAAGGGGCTCTCTCTCAGAACACAATACCAAAATAGAATTCTCTTCATCCTATCTAAATATCAAAGAATACATATACAAAACCAATACAAAGCCTGTAATAAGCTGAACAATGTCCATCCAAAGATGTGCACATCCTAATCTCAGAACTGTTGTTGCTGCCTTACATGGTAAAAGATAACAATGGATGTGATTAAGTTCAGGATCCTGAGATAGGACGGTTATCATGGATTATTCAGGTAGACCCAATGGAATCAGGAGGCATCCTTATATGAGAGAGACAGGAAGATTAGCGTTATCAGCAAGAGATGTGACAACAGAATCAAGAAGTTGGAAGTGGTCACTAGGCAAGGAACACAAGTTGATCTCTAGAAATGGTGAAGAAATGGATTGCTTCCTCTGAATTTCCATAAGGAACTAGCCCTTTAAAAATGGTTCTTTGAAAAGATAAATAAAATTGATAGAGCATTAGCAAGATTAACCAAGCAAAGAAGAGAGAAGATCCAATAAACTGAATTAGAATGAAATGGGAGCTATTACAACTGACACCACAGAAATACAAAAGATCATTCAAGGCTACTGTGAACACCTTTTTGTGCATGAACTAGAAAACCTAGAGGAGATGGATAAATTCCTGGAAAGATACATCCCTCCTAGCTTCAATGAGGAAGAATTAGAAACCCTGAACAGACCAATAAAAAGCAGTGAGATTGGAATTGTAATAAAAAGAATTACCAACAAAAAAGTCCAGGACCAGATGGATTCAATAACTGAATTCGATCAGACATTCAAAGAAGAATTGGTACCAATCCTATTGACACTATGCCACAAGATAGAGAAAGGGAATTCTCCCTAAATCATTCTATGAAGCCAGTATCACCCTAATACCAAAACCAAGAAGGACATAACAAAAAAAGAAAACTACAGAACAATATCCCTGATGAACACAGATGCAAAAGTCCTTAACAAAATACTACCTAACCAAATCCAACAACATATGAAAAGGTAATCCACCACGATGAAGTGAGTTTCATACCAGGGATGCAGGGATTGTTCAATATATGCAAGCCAATAAATGTAATATGCCACAAAAATAGAATTAAAAACAAAAATCACATGATCATCTCAATAGATGCAGAAAAAGCATTTGACAAAATCTAGCATCTCTTCATGATTAAAATCCTCACCAAAATTGGCATACAAGGGACATACCTCAATGTAATAAAAGCTATCTATGACAAACTCACAACTAACATAATACTGAATGGGGAAATGTTGAAAGCATTCCCTCTGAGGACTGGAAAAAGACAAGGATGCCCACCCTCACCACTTCTATTCAACATAGTACTGGAAGTCCTAGCCAGAGCAATCAGCAAAGAGAAAGAAATAAAGGGCATCAAAATCAGTAAAGAGGAAGTCAAACTGTCACTGTTCGCTGAGGATATGATTGTTTACCTAGAAAGCCCTAAAGACTCCTCCAAAAAGCTCTTAGAACTGATAAATGAATTCAGCAAAGTTTCAGGATACGAAATTCATATACATAAATCAGTAGCTCTGCTACACACTAACAGCAAGCAAGCCAAGAATCAAATTAAAAATTCAACCTTTTTACAATAGTTGCAAAAAAAAAAAAAATTAAATACTTAGGAATATACCTAATCAAGGAGGTGAAAGACCTCTTGATTAGAAACACCTCTACAAGAAAAACTACAAAACACTGCTGAAAGAAATCATAGATGACACAAACATATGGAAACACACTCCATGCTCATGGATGGGTAGAATCAATATTGTGAAAATGACCATACTGCCAAAAGCAATCTACAAATTCAGTGTAATTCCCATAAAAATACCACCATCATTTATCACAGAACTAGGAAAAACAACCCTAAAATTCACATGGAACCATAAAAGAACCTGCATAGCCAAAGCAAGACTAACCAAAAAGAGCAAATCTGGAGGCATTACATGATTTCAAACTATACTATAAGGCCATAGTCACCAAAACTGCACGGTACTGGTACAAAAATAGGCACATAGACCGATGGAACAGAATAGAGAACCCACAAATAAACCCAAATACTTACAGCCAACTGATTTTTGACAAGGCAAACAAAAGCATAAAGTGGAGTAAGGACACCCTATTCAACATGTGGTGTTGGGATAACTGGTAAGTCACATGTAAGAGAATGAAACTGGATCCCCATCTTTCACCTTATACAAAAATCAACTCAAGATGGATCAAGGACTTAAATCTAAGGCCTGAAACTATAAAAATTCTAGGAGATAACATCAGAAAAACCCTTCTAGACATTGACTTAGGCAAAGACTTCATGGCCAAGAATCAAAAAGCAGACGCAACAAAAACAAAAATGGGTAGGACTTAATTAAACTAAAGAGCTTCTGCAAGGCAAAAGGAACAGTCAGCAGAGTAAACAGACAACCCACACAGTGTGAGAAAATCTTCACAATCTCTACATCCAACAATGGACTAATATTTAGAATCTACAAGGAACTCAAACAAATCAGTAACAAAAAACAATCCCATCAAAAAGTGGGCTAAAGACATAAATAGGCAATTCTCAACAGAAGATACAAAAAAGGCCAACAAACATATTTTAAAATGCTCAACATCACTAATGATCAGGGAAAAGGAAATCAAAACTACAATGTGATACCACCTTACTCCCACAAGAATGGCCATAATCAAAAAACCAAAATATAATAGATATTGGCATGGATGCAGTGAATAGGGAACACTTCTACACTGCTGGTGGGAATGCAAATTAGTACAACCACTGTAGAAAACAGTGTGGAGATTCCTTAAAGAACTAAAAGTAGAATTAACATTTGATCCAGCAATCCCACTACCCAGAGGAAAAAAAAAAAGTATCTACCCAGAGGAGAAAGAGGTCATTATACAAAAAAAAGATACTTGCACTCACATGTTTACAGCAGTACAATTTGCAACTGCAAAAGTATAGAATCAGCTCAAATGCCCATCAATCAACAAGTGGATAAAAAGTCTGTGGTATGTACATATATACAATGGAATACTACTCAGCCATATAAAGAAATGAATTAATGGCATTTGCAGCAACCTGAATGAAATTTGAGACTATTATTCTAAGTGAGGTATCTCAGGAATGGAAAACCACACATTGTATGTTCACACTCATAAGTGGGAACTAAGCTATGAAGATGCAAAAGTATAAGATTGATACAATGGATTTTGGGGACTCATGGGGAAAGGGTGGGAAGGGGTTGAGGGATAAAAGACTACAAATTGGGTTCAGTGTGTACTGCTCAGGTGATGGGTGCACCAAAATCTCACAAATCACCACTAAAGAACTTACTCATGTAACCAAATGCCACCTGTTCCCAAAACCTATGGAAATAAAAAATTTAAAAATTACAAATTAAAACAAACAAGATACATAACACGAAAAAATTACTGAAATAAATGGAAAAAAGAGACAAATTCACATACTCTCTTAATAGTTGATCTAACAAAAAGACAAAAACCCAGTAGGGAGTAAGCATAGAAGATCTAAATAACAAAATTTAAAATTTGGTATTACGGACATATTACTGTATCCCATAATAACAGAAGTTATATTCTTTTCAAGTTCAGACAGAATACTTACTAAAATTTAATAAATTCTGGGCCACCAGAGAATAAAAAGATTAGCAAATGATCACATTTAAAAAAATAAATAAAGAGCAATCATCATGTCCCAGCTGGCTGATGCACCAAGTAGCCAACAAGGTCAACATGTTTAATTCTTCTCCCACCACCACCCAGACCAGAGATATTAGTGGTCCTTAGCTCCTCTAATCCAGCTTCATGTATTTTATCAGGGAATACCCTACATACTCTTTAAGAGGAAGATGTTAGTTACACTGAATTTGGAAAATGTATATACTCATGGGTTAAAGTGAGAACTTTCTTCACAGCATAATCTTTCACTTTAGAAGACAAGACCATAGCAAAAGATAAAAGCACAAATTGCAGGCCTACTATATTACTATATATATTAATACTTCAATAAACATGAAAAAGGTCCAGGATAAATTGAAAAACAGATGAGACATTAGAACAATTGTGAACTGAGACTTTCAAAGATCAACCAGGACATATGGTCATGCCAATCTTGCCCCACCCTAAAAAGCAGTGGATTTTTTTTTTTTTTTTTTTTTTTTTTTTTTTTTTTTTTTTTTATAATGATTT
>NC_037676.1:23328105-23335143 GCF_003255815.1 Theropithecus gelada
AAAAAAAAATTTTTTTTTTTTTTTTTTTTTTTTTTTTTTTTTTTTTGCAGCTTGCTTATTTATCAATAAAGAGAAGCAAATGTATTGATTGCCTCTATCACTGTTCTCTCCCCACCATGCATAATGGGCAAATTCTCTTTTCAGTTTAACAGCTGGGGACAGGATGACAGGCATAGCTGTCAGCTAATTTCCTCTTCTGAGTCTTGCTTCTTGATTCTCATTATTTTAAGCTAGAATAGTCTACATGTGTAAGACTGAATTCCCAAATATCATTCATAGAGTACATTAGAGATTTAATTGAAGAAACTAAATCTCCTAAGATGCTATCAGTCTTTATTCCCTCCTTAAATGCAAGTTTTCTAGGTGCCACAAATACATATCTTCATTTATGAAAGGAAGGACAAAAATAACCTGAATGTTTGAAAAGCAGCACCCATACCACAGAGGGACCATTTTCCGGCAGTAACAGATTTGGGATGTTTAAGTGTGTATGGCAGAGGGGAATTGATTACAACTATTATAACCATTACGATTACAAGTATTACATTGCAACTATTTTCTAAATAGTTTTAATACTCTTACTTGGCATAGATGTTTTTATTGACCTGGTTCAGTTTGCTTCCCCTTAATTCCTTATAGATGCTGGTAGGCTATTTGCAAGGCTTAAGTATAGGTTCTTCTGTGGTTTCATGTATTTTTGCCTCTGTGGGTATTTTAGTGAGAAATTGGGGAAGATTAACCAGAGGTTCATAGCTGGATTCCATTATAAAGTGGAAGTTCCTGAATCAATGATTTTCAATTAAGGGACATGAGTAAGGTGCCCTAAAGCTGATTAGAACTCATTAAAATACCGTTTCTTTAAATACAGTGTTTCTGCTTCACTCTGTACCTCTATTTTAGTGTCACAGACCATCAGATATGCCGAGAGATTACTCTAGTTTCCAGAATTAAGATTGACACCACTTAACTACAATTCCCCAGTATGGTGGTTTACAAACAATTTTGGCTCTCCCTGCTCCACACCAAGAGAAAATATCTTATATTTTGCAATACATTTGACTAATTGCAAAAATAATTTTAAAACTTGATTTAATCAAAGGCTCTGAAAAATATAATTCACAGTAGTTTTACTCTTGTTCCCACATAGAAAATGGAGGTAAAGTTCGTTCTATTTTTTCTTTCTTTCCTTGGTTTTGAGACAGGGTTTCACTCTGTCACCCAGGTCAGAGTGCAGTGGCATAATTATAGCTCACTATAACTTTGAACTCCTGGACTGAAGGGATCCCCTCATCACAGCCTCCTGAGTAGCTGGAATTACAAGCACAGACCACCATGCTTGACTAATTTTTTAGTTTTTGGTAGAGACAAGGTCACATGTTGCCCAGGCTGGTCTTGAACTCCTGGCTTCAGGCAATCCTCCCATCTTGGTCTCCCCAAGTACTGGGACTACTATTTTTTCTTTTTTAATTGTTCATTTTTTCCAAGAATTATCCTTCACCAACCTAAGCCCTCTCAATATTTAATAGGTCCCATTTTAATCATGTGAAAACACAGACTCATGTATACATTGACTCTATTTACTAAAATTTACACAAATTTAATTAAAACAGAAAATTATTACACCCTCTCTATTAACAAATTCTATCTTATGATTCTATCAATGTACCGAATTATTTAAATTCTCTTCCTCTGTGTCATAAAATATGAGTCATAAGCCATCTCTCTAATACGGAATACATTACTAGAGACATGACATTTCCTGTTCTCGTGTGTCCTGGAATGTGTAAAATTTCATTTTATAGTTGAGGGATTAGGTGATAGTCATCCTTTTTCTTTTTTATTCACCCACTGAATTTTCTCAAAATTTTTAAAAAGATACACCCACTCATTTTAATGAGGCCTTCCAGGCCTTTGGAAGGGTAGTGTGAGGGTCCTTGGTCTGATAGAAGGAAGGAAAGTACACAACAAAAAGAGAGGCATTCCTTTTGACCATATCGCCCTTTCTCAAAAAATTGCAGAGATTTTTACTTGGTTCTTTATCTTTCTTTGCTTTTTCTTTCTTTCTTTTTCTTCCGTTCTTTCCTCCTTTCTAACCCTTTTAAATAATTAGGGTCTTGCTCTGTTGCCCAAGCTGGAGTGCAGTGGCGTAATCATAGCTCCCTGCAGCCTCAAACTCCTGGACTCGAGTGACCCTCTGACCTCTCAAAGCCTCTCAAAGGGCTGGGATTACAGCATTCAGCCACAATGCCCAGCCTAAAACCACTTTTGGTCAGTTAAATAACAAATACACATTGTACATAATATCATTGAAATCATTACCAATCTTATGAATTTTTCTTTCATGTGTTTCTCTGAAACAGGAAAATTTTAAATGTTATTCTATGTATACCATTATTTGTAGCATATTTGTAGGGTACTTAATAAATGTTAGTACTGTGGGCTGAAAATACACACAGATACTGTCTCATTTTTCCCATAAAATCTCTCTGTACAGTAGGAACTTTACTTTTCCATTTTACAGAGAAAAAAACTAGACTCAGAGAACCTTGATAATTCGCATAGGGTCATCCAGCTGTTGAATGACAGAGCTAGAACCATCCTTCCTAAGGTGGCCTGATGCTATTAATGTCAGAAAACCATAATTTCCCAGCCAGTTGAAAAAATACAGATGTTTAGCGCCTCCATGCTGCCTGCTGCTCTATGTCAGAGTCTAGAAAACTTCAGTTATCTATCTGTAAGTTTTCTAATTACTGGCTTTGTTATACGATGATCTACCATATCAATTCTACTTAGGTTGTTTTATTTTTTGGCTTCAGCAATTTCCACTAGTTCAGGCAAATTAATCGATTTCAGGAATAATGAGTCTTGACATTGCTTTTTTTCTCCAGTGATCTTCTAATTATTTTATTTTATTTTATTTTATTTTTTTCAGACCGAGGCTCACTCTGTCGCCCAGGCTGGAGTCCAGTGGCGCAATCTCGGCTCACTGCAAGCTCCACCTCCCAGGTTCACGCCATTCTCCTGCCTCAGCCTCCCAGGTAGCTGGGACTACAGGCGCCCGCCACCACGCCCAGCTAATTTTTTGGTATTTTTAATAGAGACGGGGTTTCACCGTGTTAGCCAGGATGGTCTTGATATGCTGACCTCGTGATCCTCCCGTCTCAGCCTCCCGTAGTGCGGGATTACAGGCGTGAGCCACCGCGCCCGGCTGATCCTCTCATTTTTAAAGCTTGCTGCTATCCTCTGCAAATGTGCCTTTACAAAAACAACTTCTCTGACTGGTGTGAAACAGGATTTTGTAGACCTCTTCAACTTTGAAAAATAACATCTCACAGCTGAAAGGCTTGCTTCTGTTACTCAGATGACATTTACTTTTTGTAGGCTTTTGTTTCTTCTTATAAAGTAACCTCTTTCCTGCTTCTTGATGAAAGTTTTGGCAGGTTCTTGACTCACATCCATTTTCATGTGACTTATCTTTATTCAACATGTCTGTGATGTGTCAGTGACTAATCAAAGCACTAGGGATATATTAGCAGTAACAGAAATGACTGCTTGCCTTCAGGGAGCTTACATTCTAGTGGGAGAAACAGACAAAGTGATAACTCAGTAAATTAGATAGTAGAATAGAAAGTGATAAGTGTGAAGAAGTAAAAAAACAAAGTAAGAAAAGGATATCCAAAGGGGGGTGAAAATTTAGGTAGTACAGCCAGGAGAGACCTGAATCAAGTGATTTCGGATCTGGAAGAAGGAAAAGATTAGGGATTTGAGATAGGTTTGAGTTGATGTAGTTTATTTCATCACCCAGTGGATCAAGGGCATGTAGCAGACAATAGTTGAAAACCTGCAACAGTGTAAACTTAAGTATCCTAACGGAGATCAAATCCACAACCTTGGTCTTACATGTTCTGTAGTTTAACAGAACTCACCTGCCAGAGATGACCAAGAGACTGGCTCCATTGTATCTTTATTAGTATCTTACGGCTATGTGATCTGTGACTTGGGTAGAACCAATGAGTACATATTTTAGAAGCCCAAAAATTTATTCCAGTATTCTCAATTTAACTGTTCATTAACTGCCCCCAAAGTATCCCAATTCTTTCCTAAATGTTAAAAGTGTAATGACTCCAACAAATATGAGTCAGGATCTTTCACTTTACACATGATCTTTTTTTTGAGAAATGGAGTCTTGCTCTGTCGCCCAGGCTGGAGTACAATGGCGCAATGTTAGCTCACTGCAACTTCCACCTCCTGGGTTCAAGCAATCCTCATGCCTCAGCTTCCTGAGTTGCTGGGACTACAGGCGTGCACCACCACACCGAGCTAATTTTTATATTTTTCAGTAGACTTGGGGTTTAGCTATATGTTGGTCAGCTGGTCTCAAACTCCTGACCTCAGGTGATCCGCCCACCTCGGCCTCCCAAAGTGCTGGAATTACAGGCGTGAGCCACCGTGTCTGGCCACCTTATCTTACATAATCCTTACAATTACTCTCTCAGGTCTGTATTATGTTCTTGTTACCAATGAGGCCAAAAAGTTCAGATAGGTTAAGGAACTTCCCTAAGTTAAAGTGATAATAAACTGATCAGAAGAATTCACACATAGATACTGTTTTAAGTCTAGAGTCTATGTTCTTAAATACCAGGGTTTATTCATTAACGTGGATGCATCAGACATGAAAGAAACCTAAGAAGGAATCTACTCCACATTGAGCCCCACAGAGATGGAGTTATTTTTCCAGTGACTCCAAATCACAAGCAGTTTGGACTAGAAATCAGATGTACTAGTGCTTAGCCTAACCATCTTACTCCTACGCCATGCAAAGATTTATTACTATAATATAAAGCTTCAGGAGAAATAAACAACCTGTTCCATGCCCCATTGTTTCTTGACTGGAATGACCACGGCCTTCTGGTGAATATCCTATTCTTCTATTCTTTCTTTAAAATCCAAGGATATGGTATCCCTTTTGCAAAGCCATCCTTGATACTTCCAGCTACTGCTACTCTCTCTGTCCTCCATACATCTATTGTTATCTTCTCATGCCATTTAAATCATACCATAATTTACAAATCACATGTCCTTATCTCCTTGAAGACTGAGCCCCTCTTGAAGGACATCATGTCATTCTTTATAGTATCTCCAGTGTCTATAGCAAATACTAAGTATTTCTGGCAATGAATTTTTTTTGTATTCCCATTTCCTTGAGCAAACTACGATTAATATGGCCTTTTAAGTTTTATATAAAGAGAACACAAATAGAACTTTATTTTTTTGTTTGTTTGTTTGTTTGTTTGTTTTTGAGACGGAGTCTCGCTCTGCCGCCCAGGCTGGAATGCAGTGGCCGGATCTCAGCTCACTGCAAGCTCCGCCTCCTGGGTTTACGCCATTCTCCTGCCTCAGCCTCCCGAGTAGCTGGGACTACAGGCGCCTGCCAGGTCGCCCGCCTAGTTTTTTGTATTTTTCAGTAGAGACGGGGTTTCATTGTGTTAGCCAGGATGGTCTCCATCTCCTGATCTTATGATCTGCCCGTCTCGGCCTCCCAAAGTGCTGGGATTACAGGCTTGAGCCACCGCGCCCGGCCACAAACAGAACTTTAAAGAAAATATTTTGTTTATTGTTTTAATGCAAGTTTTAATTAAATCATTTGTTAAATAGATAACTCAATGTTTAATTAACAACCGAAATATAAAATTATTTTCAAGGAGACACAAGTTGTTCTTTAAATTAATTTTTATAGGGGCTTTAGTACTTTACATTTCTTCGGAGGAGACACCCTTTCTTCAGCTTTCCTCACTATCCCTATTAGGGCACACACCACTGGAACTGTTCTGAGCGAAAACAGCTCAGCCTACCCAGGGGACAGAGATTCTCCTTCTGCATTGTCTGTCCATGTAGGTTTCTGTTCCTTCCTGATGCAATGTGAAATACTGGAAAAAGAATAAGATCTATGGTCAGAAAACTGGTTTCAAGTTCCAAATCTTTCATTTAATTTCTAATGAATGTGTATAAATCTCTCCAATATTTTTAGTTCACCAAAATGGGGATATCTGCTCCATCTACTTTCTGACAAGGGAGTGAATATCAACTGAGTGATATTTGTAAATGTGCTTAGTCAGCTAAGTACTACATTAGTCCTAGTTATTATTTGTCCAGAATTTTGCTTGGATGCATAGCATCTACCATTCTAATGTCAGCATCAGTCTTTTCTGCTATTCCTAGAGAGAATAAAAACATAAATGTAACAGAAATCTTATTTTGTCTCAAACTTACGGGAACTCACCATATTATTTACCTTATTACATAATTCTGTCCAACTGATGGTATGGAGAGAAATTCCTCTTCATGAACAGGTGGCAGATGACATAATAAACTTTGCAATGTTTGACTTAAATAAAAATTAGTAGTTTAAGTTGGTGGGGTCCTCCTCCACAGTCCTAGGTCTGTGTCTGTGTTATGTTAATTTGGTGAGTGCTATTAGCG
Source organism: Theropithecus gelada (assembly GCF_003255815.1). Taxonomy (NCBI): domain Eukaryota; kingdom Metazoa; phylum Chordata; class Mammalia; order Primates; family Cercopithecidae; genus Theropithecus; species Theropithecus gelada. The sequence goes on from NC_037676.1 coordinate 23,334,586, forward strand.
TTTGCTGATTCCTGATGAGGGTGTTGGAGGTGATTGGTTTGGAGACACTTAATAAGCATTAATAGGAAACTGTTTCTTGACTAGCAGCACTATTAGTATTCCCCCATCCATTCCTTTTTCACCCATAGCACAATTGGCATAAAGATTCTTCAACAGGCTTCTCACCAAGACTAGTAAGAATAGAGCAATAGGCCAGGCGTGGTGGCTCCCGCCTGTAATCCCAGCACGTTGGGAGGCCGAGGAGGGCAGACCACGAGCTCAGGAGACCGAGACCATCCTGGCTAACACAGTGAAACCCCGTCTCATCTCTACTAAAAACACAAAAAATTAGCCGGATGTGCTGGCAGACACCTGTAGTCCCAGCTACTTCAGAGGCTGAGGCAGGAGAATGGTGTGAATGTGAGAAGCGGAGCTTGCAGTGAGTTGAGATCGTGCCACTGCACTCCAGCTTGGGTGCACAGTGAAACTCCAAGAAAGAAAGAAAGAAAGAAAGAAAGAAAGAAAGAAAGAAAGAAAGAAAGAAAGAAAGAAAGAAAGAAAGAAAGAAAGAAAGAAAGA